>NW_027507758.1:420176260-420181260 GCF_037356315.1 Lithobates pipiens | reverse complement strand
CCCTCTTTTTGAGGGGCCGCCCCCACTCCATTGGGTGGGGGGAAGGCTGCTGCACTTTGCGGACATTAGGAAAACAACAATTCAGGATGAGTGGGTCACCTCAATTATATCCTGCAGTTGCAAGCTGGAGTTATGGGGGGTTCCCCCTCAGAGGTTTCTAAGATCCAACATTCCCTCGGATCCTCCAAAAATAAACTTTCTTCAGGCACTACATCATCTAGTGCATCAAGGAGTGATTGCAGAGATTCCTGTATTAAAAAGGGGCACTGGGTTTTGCTCAAACCTGTTTACGGTTCAAAAACCAAACGGGGTTACAAGGCCCATTTTGGACCCAAGGTCCCTGAACAAGTATCTATTGATACAGTCCTTTCAGATGGAGTCTGTCCACTCAGTAATAATCTCACTCTAGAGATTCCTAAGTCTTGCAGTAGAGAAACGTCATTTTATGTTTGTGGCTCTACCCTTCGGGCTTGCTACAGCTCCCAGGGTGTTCACAAAGGTCCTAGCACCCGTACTTTTTAAGGGCCCAAGGGATCCTGGAGCTTGGGTATCTGGACTGCTCAGAGATCACTCAGTACAGGCTCTAGAACAGAGCATAATATACACGGTGAGGTATTTGAAAAGCTTAGGCTGGATCATAAATACCAAAAAGTCAGCCTTGAGACCAGCTCAAAGTCTAAGCCCTTGTACACACGGTCGGACATTCCGACCGCAAAATCCATCAGATTTTCTGTATTTTGTCAGAAACTGGTGTTGCATACACACGGTCTGACAAAGTTGTCGGAAAATCTGATCGTTCGGAACGTGATGACGTTGGTTCGTTACAACAGGACTACGTTCAGGCTAGTACCCAATAGCTTTGGTCTCGTAATTTGATCTGAGCACGTGTGGCACTTTGTCCGATCGGAATTCTCTACAAACGATCGGACAAAGTCCGATCGGATCATGTTGTCGGAAAACTTTATAACCAGCTCTCAAACTTTGTTGGTCGGACATTCCGACGGAAAAAGTCAGATGGAGCCCACACACGGTCGGATTATCCAACAACACGGTCCAATCTGACATTTTCCATCGTAATGTTCGACCGTGTGTACAAGGTCTAAGATATTTAGGTCTGATTCTAAACACGGTCCAAGCAAGAGTATTCTTGCCCACCCCTAAGGATCTGTGCCCTTAAGGACCAGGTGCGTCGGATAAGGGGCACTAGACAACCCTCCATTCGACTCCTGTATGAGTCTTCTAGGGAGGATGGTATAATTGGAGGCAGTGTCCTATGACCAGTTCCATTCCAGGCCTTTACAACAAGACATCTTGTTGGCTTGGAACAGAGAAAGAAATACCTGGATTAGCCAATGTGCTTATCTCCTCAGGCATGCTTAAGCCTAAACTGGAAGTTTCAGGATCAGAACCTGCAAAAGGTAAAATCCTTTCTCCCTGTAATTTCAAGAGTACTGACTACAGATGCCAGTCTCTCAGGCTGGGGAGCAACCCTAGACTGGCTCACAGCTCAGGGGAAATGGTCAGGGACAGAGCAGACCCTGCCCATCAACGTCCTAGAATTATGGGCAGTACGTCTGGCCCTGGACGGTGGAGCTTCAAAGCCCACCTCCCCTCAAGGCTATTGCTCTGGGATGTCCCAGCAGGTAATGAATATTAGCCTGACTCTGTGTCCCATGATGTATGAAAAAGAAAATAGGATTTTTACGTCATACTTACGTACCTGTAAAATCCTTTTCTTTGTGTACATCATGGGACACAGATATCACTCCCCTCTTTTTTTGAGGATTTAGTGCTTGCTACAAAATTAAAGTACTTCCTGTGTGTGAGGGGGTTATATAGGGAATCAGACTTCCTGTCTGAAGACCTTTGGTCTACCAGTGTCCATTCACCTAATGATGAAATATAACCCAGCAGGTAATGAATAAAAGCCTGACTCTGTGTCCTATGATGTATGAAAAAGAGAAAAGGATTTTACAGGTAAGTATGATGTAAAAATCCTATTTTTACCTGCTTCAAGCATGTTTTGCATTTCCTTAACCTTGTATAGAAATTTGAAAACCTGTTTGATATGTACAAAAATCTGTTGATATAAAACCTTAAAGTGGAACTATAGGTTGCAGTATTTACATCTGCTCCAGCAACCCGATGTCTACACTAGAGCATCTTTTCCTTGGCCTGCTCTAAGTGACATTCTTTAGCAGTTGTAATTGGTGAGCATGGGAGGATGGAAATGTTGCGAATGCGCAGATGTTAAGTCATCCTGGCATACAGGCGCCATGGCAGGAATGTAAACTAAGCTGCATATGCACAGCTCAGTTTACATTGTAATAAAGACTATGAGCAGGCAGATGTTTATTTTATTGCAGAGGAGACAGTGGGGGACAGTAACAAACAAAAACTGGTGCACTCAGTTCTTCAAACAGGACAGGAATGGCAGGCTGTTGGCGATGATGTCTCAGCATGACACCCCCAGTACCATGGTTCCTGAACTTGCCTCTCCCACAGGTGGGGCCATCTCCTCCCCAGAGGCTATTTTGCTAGCGTTACATGATTTTTACCAATCCCTATATACCACACTACCCTCGGGTTTAGACCCAGAGAGGTTGGCGTCTCTTCTGGATCCGATAGCCCTTAACTGTCTCTCTGATTCCGAAATATCTGAACTAGTTGCGCCAATTATCACAGAAGAGGTTCTTGCTGTAATTAACTCCCTATCCACAGGCAGAGCTCCTGGCCCGGATGGTCTTCCGATTGATATCTATGCAGCACATGGCAACATGCTGGCCCCCAACTGTCCATCCTATTTACACATTGCCTGGAGCGGGGCTCTCTCCCGCCCTCCATGGCGCGCACACGTGATTCTATCCCCAAGAATGATAAAGATCCCAAACTATGTGCCTCTTATAGACCTATAACACTCCTTAATTAATAATCTGAAAATCCTAACTGAACTCCTCACTGCTAGACTTAACTCTTTACTCCCCTCTCTTATAGATTTGGATCAGACCAGATCAGACAAGTCTACAGATATCAATCTTCATAGATTGTTCACTAACCTCCATGCAAGACATGACAATCAGGGAACCAGAGTGGTTGCCTTTCTCGATATTGAGAAGGCGTTCGACTCAATTGATTGGCCTTTCCTGTGGGAGATTCTGCGGAGAATGGAATTGCCCCTCATGTTTATTCACTGGTTACGGACTATATACCATTCGCCAAGGCTGCCATTCAGCTGGGGGGTCGTCTGTCTCCTGTTTTTGAACTGAACTTGTCCCCGGTAATCAACTCAGTCAGAGCCAAGCTGAAAACATGGGAGAACCTTCCTCTGTCCCTACTGGGTCATATTAACCTCATCAAAATGAAAATCCTCCCCAAGTTTGCATATCTGTTTTATAATTCCCCTCAATGGATGCCCAAATAATTTTTCTCCCAACTAAACAACATTTTCTCCTCCTTTCTTTGGGGCCCATGTCCCCCCTGCTTCAAATTAACCACCCTTATGTGTCTTTCTTCACAGGGGGGCTCGGCATTCCTGGACTGGCGCAAATATTTCCTAGTGGCTCAATTAGTCACTGCATTCTGGTGGTTTGTTCCAGATAGATCCAACTTGGCTTGGACCACAGATGCTGCAGTGTTGCATTCTGTGGTGGTGTTGTCGAATCTCCTTTTGCGGGGTCCAAAGGCTCCATACAACCTTAACCTACACCATGCGTACTACCCTTAGGGCCTGGAGGGAAGGCCTGGCTTGTGAAAAGTACCCTCTGACTGCTGTATCCTCGAACGCCCCCCTCTGGAACAATCCTAACCTACATCACTTTCTCGAGATTCCAGGCCCTTTGATGTGGACCAGATACCATATTAAGGTTTTCTCGGACATCACCTATCAATATTCTCTTTTGATCATCTAATGTCTCACCGCAGTGCCCCGCTCTCACACAAATTCAGATATTTACAGCTGTCCCATGCTTTCAAGTCTCAGTTCCCATCTGGCGAAAAGCAGTTGGTGCAGTCTGACCTGGAGTGGATCTTGCCCTTTGTAAAAAAAAAAGCTCATCTCCGTGCTATATGCAAATCTCCTCCAGGTCTCGTCTCCTGAACTACAGGCTCCAACAGCAATGGGGCCAGCATGTTCCATAGATGGATTCCGAGGACTGGAGTGATGTGTACGACTTTCCATTTAAAATACTTGTTTCCTTGAGAGACCAACATTCAATACAAGATTTTCATAGGGCATATCTTACTCCCGTTCGAGTGCACAGGATGAGGTCCTCTCTATCCCTGGAGTGCTGGCGTTGTGACTTAGTCCCCAGAGACTACATTCACATCTTCTGGTTCTGCCCGGTAATTACTGTTTTTTTGGTCACAAATCCTTAAAGAGGTGAATGAACTATTAAGCATTTCTATTGTTCCATCCCCAAGAATATTCCTGCTGCGGTTGGTGGAGGACTTGGTGCCTAGGGTGGCTGAGAGAAACTTATTTGGTCTCCTGCTGTTCTATGCCAGGAAATCCATCATCCTACTCTGGAAGCAAAAGGCTCCTCCCTCTATGTCTATGGAAAAAAAATTGTAAACAATGTGATACCTTTATACAGGGAGTCTGGAGTAAGTGGTTAGCAGAACCCTCTACTGCTGCGGCAGACTAGGAAGCCTCCCTGATATATGATGGCCTCTCTTGAAACCCTAATTGACCGATTCCTGCTGGCACGATAATTTAGGTGAGCTAGCTCATTATCAGCCAACCTTTGGAGCATGAGCCAGGCCAGCCCATGTCGATGTCGATATACTACGATAGTCGCAAATATTCTAACGCTTCTTGGTAATGTAAGGATACCTTGTGACCCCTGCGCAGGTCCCTTCCCTGTTAATAGCCAGATGTTGGTTGTGATATTGTATGTTTGTATTGTCTATGTGTTTGTTAAGAACACAAGTTTTCCAAAAAAAAACTGGTGCACTCAGATTCTGTTGGAGCTGTGCATTGCAGCCAATCGGCTTCTAAATAC